>NC_057799.1:178882252-178890244 GCF_018294505.1 Triticum aestivum
ACCCCGCTGCCCCACCCGCCGGACGCTGCCGCCCCGTCCCGCCCCACGCCGGAGGTAGCCGCCGCCCCCGCCGCCGGCGGTTTTCCTCGAGAAAACCGTACGGTTTTTTCGCCGGTTTTTCGTTCGGTTTTGTTAAAAAAAACCTAGATCTGTTTTTTCGGTTTCGTTTATTTAGCGGACGTTCGTCCGTACGTTCGTTTTAACGAACGGTTTTTTTTGTCGCAGACAGCGAACGTTCGTTCGTTAGCCTGTTCGTCCATTTTTCTTTTTCTCGGATTTTCCGTGATTATTTCTGATCGCGATTTCTGATCTGTTTTTCGTTCTAGTATAACTTTTCGCTCGTTTATCGGAATCAGCCGATTCAAGCGCCTAGAGTTTCGTCTCGAAACCCTCTTTCCGTTTAACCAACTCAAACAAGTTTTTCTACTATAAATTTGACTTAGGTCCAGATTAGTAAACGAAGCTTGTTTCTGTCGCCGTTTGACTTTCGTTGCTTCGTTTGATTTGATTCTTTTTGCAAACCAGAGTTCTTAAGTTGACCTTTCTGGTTAGATCTCTTATTTGAGTTTTACCTGTGCATTAGACGAGTACTTATTGTATGCTTGTTTGTTTGCGATAGAGTACCCGGAGTGCGCCGCTTGCTACTTCGAATCCCTAGGTTTCACGGATCATCAGCAAGGCAAGTAACACTTTGATCATACCTCTTTTCATACCCAGTTTTATTGCATTAGATCAATCCTCAAACAATTGCATGATTAGGATCTGATTAAATTGTGGGTTGGGAAGTAGCTGATGAGGTAGAACCTATTGCCCTGTTTATTACCAAACCCTTGGGAGTTACTTCTACATTTGCTTATATTGCTATGCTATGCTAGTAGACGTGGATTGGGTGAGTGTATCCATGACAGATGTGAGATTGTTAATTAATGGTTCAATTTAAGGTGGCTACTTAAACACACATCTGGGTGGATTGAGGCACCTGGGTATTCCAGCGATTGCCTGTTTTTTTTGGACCGCCACCCAGGCTCAAAGGGATCATGAGATTATTCATGCTAGAAAATTCCGTGTGCAACCACAAGCTATTATGGGCTCCAGCATAGTTGATTAAGTTGTGTGAACTCTTACAGTGGTAGACTAGCAGATGTAGGGGTTGTAGGTGGTACTATCTACCCGATCGTAAGGTGCAAATGCTTCTGAAAGACTATGTCTCGGTCATCCGTTTCTCAAACATCATGTAGTGCGAGAATCCCAATGGAGGAGATCGAGTCTTGTGGGGAAAAGTGTGCAAACCTCTGCAGAGTGTATAAACTAATCATGGTTAGCCGTGTCCCCGGTTATGGACAACTTGAGTATCTAGTACTTGGATTATCATGTGAATCTCATCATGTTACTTTAATTAATTTTGTTGGGATTAATGTTGAAACTTAATTGGGATTGAGATGGTGTCACCCATTCTCAATGTTTAACAACCACCATGATAGTTAAATAAAATTTATTCCTTTGCAGTAGGGAAAAATTGGCTTTTCGCAAAACTGTAACCATAGAGCTTTCCACCAGCCAAATATGCATGTAGTATAGCATTATTCTGTTCATTACTCTCTATGTGTTACATTGCCAGCATATTCCATGTGTTGACCCGTTTTCGGGCTGCAACATTTCATGTTGCAGACTTTTCAGACGACGAGTAAGGTGCCTTAGGTCGTGGTTCTATACTCAGTTATGCCGTTGGAGTTGATGGACTCGCTTATCTTCCAAGTCTTCCGCTGTTATCGTTTTTAGATGGCCTTAAGCCATATTTATTGTATTAAGTTCTCTTTTGAGACATTCGATGTAATAAGTGTGTGATTGCTACTCTGTTATAAATCCTTCGAGTACTGTGCGTGTCAGCATTACTGATCCAGGGATGACACTGATGCACAGAGACTTGACCGTGTGAGGTCTGGTCGCTACAAGATGGTATCAGAGCACACGCTGACTGTAGGACACGACTACTAAGCTTAAACCCTAGATCACTATTCTCTTCTCATATCTCACTCCTCTCCATTTTCCACTCTTTTAGGATGGCGGATGCAAAGAACAATTTCATGCAACCGGATGAAGATACACCCTTTGGACGCCACTTGAAGGAAGTCACTAGATACCTGAACATCGGAATACCAAGCTTCACCGGAACCTACAACGCCACACTACCAGAAGAGGAGCGTTGGATGATTCAAGTTCAAGTTCCAGGAAGGACGTTCATGCCCGTCACCGAGCCCATAGAATTTTCCTTTGATGCACCAACCTGGAGTCTAGGAAAGAGCATAGCAGCCCACATCACCATGGGACGCATTGGAGAAGTTTGCCACAAGGAGCTTAAGGATACCATTTACCAGATTTGTGGTCGCCGAGATGAGCAATGGGAGATGATCAGGACCAACAAGGATAGATCAATTGCAGCTTTCATCCAGGAGCAAAACCAGCACATTCGTCGCCAGGAGAACCAAATGTGCACAGGCATGATAGATCTGAACAAGGCATTGACCAAGATCACGGAGTTGGAGGAAGAACTCAAGGCTACACGCGAGGATTATATGGAGGAAATCGTCGCACTGGTGGAGAAGAATGACGACCTAATAAAGAAGATCGGAGTATTCATGGGAGACCCAGCACCAGGAGGAGAAGACGATGATTGCGCTTGCCCGGATAACTACATCATCATCGACGACACCGACTCGGACCCTAGTGAAGATGACTTTGTTGATGAAGCTGGAGCAGATATCATGGAGTCTTCGACCGATCAAAATTTCTAGTAGACCACCATAATCAGTAGTAGTATTCCCCCATGTATATAGTATAGTCCGAGCACTTTGTGACGATAGTTAGATCGATTGTATGCCTTGTTTGAATTGATTTGAGTGATATTGATTGTGTTTGTCTCATGTGCATATGGGTAGTGTTTTCTCTCTAGACCTCATTCTATTCTAAATTCTCATCTTTTCTAAACCCATCAGATGCCTCCGAGACACGACACCGGATTTGTTTTCCCACCGGAGATCACTCAGTTGATTCAGCAGCAGAATGTCTTGATGCAAGCACTAGTACAGAACCAAGGCAACAACAACAACAACAACCCACCACCACCACCACCTATTGACCATTTGACCCGTTTCTTGAGGCTAAATCCGCCGGTGTATTCTAGTAGCACCGAGCCGATTGTCGCAGATGATTGGCTCCGCAAGGTTGGAAGGGAGTTGACCACTGCAGGATGCACAGATGCGGAGAGAGTGCGTTTTGCCGCACACCAGCTTGATGGACCCGCAACATCGTGGTGGGAGAATTACACAGCCACCCACCCTATCGACACTGTCACATGGGACCAGTTTCAACAAGCTTTCCGTACTGCCCATGTTTCAGCAGGAGCTATGGCCATGAAGAAGCGTGAGTTTCGCAACTTACGCCAAGGAGGACACATCGTAGGCTAGTATGTGGAGGACTTTAGTAAGTTAGCACGTTATGCCCTAGATGACGTTGTTACAGATGCAGCCAAGCAGGAGAAATTTCTGGAAGGGCTGAATGATGAGCTGAGCATGCAGTTGATGGTAGCAACCTTCAACAACTACCAGGAGTTGGTAGATAGAGCTCTCATGATTGAAGGTAAGCAGCAGCAGATTGAAAGCCGCAAGAGGAAGTATGGACAAGGGAAGTACAATTCTGGAGCTCATCAGAAGCCACGTTTTACCCCGCATTCGGGAGGACCTTTTCAGCATACCCATGGAGCAGGAGGTTCGCACAACCATAGTGGACCCAAGAATGGTAATGGGAATCGAGGAAGCAACGGACAGAACCGTGCCAACCCATCGACCCCAGCTAAGAGAGATCTGAGCCAAGTCACTTCCTACAAGTGCCAGAAGACTGGACATTATGCTAATGAGTGTCCTGAAGCTAAGAATGGAAATGGCAATGGAAGATCTGGGAAGAAGCCCAACCCTTTCAACAAAGGACATGTGAACCACGTTAGTGTGGAGGAGGTTGAAGCCCAGCCAGATGCAGTAATAGGTAAGTTTTTGGTTAAGTCATTTACTGCACTCGTTCTTTTTGATACTGGTGCATCGCATTCATACATATCAAGGGGATTTGTGGATAAGTATAAATTGCCAACCCAAGCCCTTAGGTCACCCATGTTAGTAACCTCGCCAGGAGCAGAGTATATGGCTAGTCTATGGTGTGATCGGTTACCATTAAGGATTGGTAACTACGTGTTTCCCTCAGACCTAATAGTATTGGAATCGCAAGGACTGGATGTGATATTAGGCATGGATTGGTTATCGAAGTATGAAGGGAACATTGAATGCGCTAGTAAGTCAATTTTTCTTACCACCCAGAAGGAAGAAGGATCAAGTATGTATCCCGGCATGTGCCGAAGAGGACTCAGGTGAATTCTTTATCAGGAGTTGTATAGGAGGAAGTACCAGTGGTGAAGGATTTCCCTGACGTATTTCCAGAGGAGTTACCAGGCATGCCACCGGATAGAGACATTGAGTTTTTGATTAAGCTTTTGCCAGGCACAGGGCCAATATCTAAGAGACCGTACAGGATGCCCGCAAAGGATTTGGAGGAGATTAAGAAGCAGATTAAGGAGTTGCTGGATAAAGGCTATATTCGCCCAAGTTCTTCACCTTGGGGGTCGCCAGTGCTTCTAGTGGAGAAGAAGGATGGATCGTTAAGGATGGTTGTTGATTATCGAGGACTGAATGAAGTGACCATCAAAAACAAGTATCCACTGCCGATGATCAATGATCTGTTTGACCGCTTACAAGGAGGTAAGGTATTTTCCAAGATCGATCTGCGGTCAGGATACCATCAGTTGAAGATTCGAGAGCAGGATATACCTAAGACGGTTTTTACCACCAGGTATGGGCTGTACGAGTATACCGTTATGTCATTTGGTCTGACTAACGCACCTGCCTATTTCATGAACCTGATGAACAAGGTGTTTATGGAGTTTCTGGATAAGTTCGTCGTAGTGTTCATTGATGATATTTTGGTCTACTCAAAGAATGAAGAGGAGCATAAGGAGCATTTGCGTTTGGTACTTGAGAAGCTCAGAGAACATCAGTTATATCCCAAGTTTAGCAAATGTGAGTTTTGGTTGAAGGAAGTTGAATTCCTCGGACATGTTATATTCAGAAGGAATAGCAGTAGACCCCACCAAAGTTGACATTGTGACAAACTGGGAATCACCCACATCAGTTGGAGAGATCCGGAGTTTTCTTGGACTTGCAGGATACTACCGGAGATTCATTGAGAATTTCTCGAGGATTGCTAAGCCCATGACGGAGCTGTTGAAGAAGGACACCAAGTTCAATTGGACTGAGGAATGTGAAGCTAGTTTCCAAGAGTTGAAGAAACGTTTGGTTACATCACCAGTGTTGATTCTGCCAGATCAGCGCAAGGATTATGAAGTATACTGCGACGCTTCTCGTCGAGGACTTGGAGCAGTGCTTATGCAGGAAGGAAGAGTGGTTTCATATGCTTCACGATAGCTTAAACCCCATGAGATGAATTACGCTACGCATGATTTGGAGTTAGCAGCCGTAGTACATGCGTTGAAGACATGGAGACATTTTCTCATCGGAAACCACTGTGAGGTGTACACGGATCACAAGAGTTTGAAATACATCTTCACGCAGAAGGAGTTGAATCTCAGGCAAAGGAGATGGTTGGAGCTCATAAAGGATTATGATATGAGATTGCATTATCACCCCGGAAAGGCTAACGTAGTAGCAGATGCGTTGAGCCGCAAGAGCCATGTCAACACACTCATGACCGGAGAGTTACCGAAGGAATTATTCGAGGATCTTCGCGAGCTATGTTTGGAAATAGTTCCGAGAGGCTATGTTGCAGCATTGGAGATACAGTCTACTCTGATGGATAAGATCAGAGAAGCTCAGAAGACAGACAAGGAGTTTGCCGGAATAAAGGAAAGGATGAGCAAAGGAAAAGCCAAGGGATTTCGTGAGGACGAGCACAATACCTTATGGTTTGAGGACCGCGTTTATGTGCCTAATGACCCGGAGATCAGGAAGTTGATTCTGCAGGAGGCTCATGACTCGCCGTATTCGATTCACCCAGGAAATACCAAGATGTATTTGGATTTGAAGGATACTTTATGGTGGACCAGAATGAAGAAGGATATTGCGGAGTATGTAGCAGTTTGTGATGTATGTCAGAGAGTGAAGGCCGAGCATCAGAAGCCAGCAGGATTGCTACAGCCATTGCCGATACCCGAATGGAAGTGGGATAAGATAGGCATGGATTTTATCACGGGATTGCCCAAGACTCATTCAGGCTATGACTCAATATGGGTTGTAGTCGATCGTTTGACGAAAGTAGCTCATTTCATCCCAGTGAAGACCACTTACACCAGTGATAAGTTGGCAAAGATTTATATGACCAGAATCGTATGTCTGCATGGAGTTTCGAGGAGCATTGTATCAGATAGAGGAACCCAGTTTACCTCAAAGTTCTGGCATCAGTTACATGAAACTTTGGGTACCAGGCTAGAATTCAGTACAGCCTTTCATCCATAGACGGATGAACAGACCGAAAGAGTCAATTAGATTTTGGAGGACATGCTGAGAGCTTGTGCGCTAGATTATGGATCCAGTTGGGATGACAATTTGCCGTATGCAGAGTTTTCTTACAAGAACAATTATCAATCCAGTTTGAAGATGGCCCCTTTCGAAGCTTTGTACGGAAGGAGGTGTAGAACACCATTGTTATGGGACGAATTGGAGACCGCCAGTTGTTTGGACCAGACTTGATTAAAGAATCTGAACAGAAGGTGAAGTTGATTCGCGATAGGCTCAAGGTAGCCCAGTCCAGGCAGAAGAGCTATGCGGATTCAAAACGTAAGGAGATAGTTTATGAAGTCGGAGACCGAGTTTATCTTCGAGTATCTCCACTTCGAGGAGTTAAGCGCTTTGGAGTTAAGGGAAAGTTAGCGCCACGATTTGTAGGACCATACAAAGTTTTGGAGCGTATGGGAGAAGTTGCCTACAAGTTGGAATTACCCGAAGGATTGTCAGGAGTTCATGATGTGTTCCATGTTTCCCAGTTGAAGAAGTGCCACCCAGAGATGGCTGATATACCACTGAGAGATACAGTACCACTGGAAGCAATTCAGTTGGATAGTGATTTGACTTATGAGGAGAAACCAGTCAAGATTCTCGAATATGCCAGTCGAGTCACGCGTAGCAAGGTTATCAAGTTTTGGAAAGTTCAGTGGAGCCACCATACTGAGGATGAAACCACCTGGGAGCGAGAGGAAGATCTACGGAAGGACCACCCTCACCTATTTTCTAGCCAACCCGAATCTCGAGGGCGAGATTCATCTTAAGGGGGTAAGGTTTGTAACATCCCAAATTTTCAATTTGGAATGTTATACATTAGATCATCATTGCATATTCATATTTTATTGCATTTTGGCTAGATCCTAGAAATTCTACGCAACTCAAGGACCCACGGAGAGAGTTGGGGATTTCGTTATTTTCATATTTGAGTTTTCTCGAATTTTGAAAATAGGATCATTTGATTTTATTTATTTTATCATCAATTATTCCAATTTTAAAAAAATAAGAGAGAGGAAATAAAATGACTTTCCCAAAATAAAGGAACATTGAGGATTTAATAAAAAAATGAAATAAGATTTTATTTTGGAGTTTTTCGCTATTTTATTTGAATTTAGAAAATACGTGTTTTTCAAAATTGCATTTAGGCCCCAAATAAATGTTCATCTTGTCCGGCTTAATTTTATAAGTCAGGGAAAAATTATTTCGGAATTTTTGGAGTCCGTTTAGTATTTCTTTTAATTGTTTTTTGCGCGAAATTATTTAAAAAAACGCGAACCGACTTTGGGCCGTGTTCGGCCAGGACTCCGCCTGGCCGGGCCTTTATAAGGTGCCGCCCCGAGCCCGTCAGCCCACCCAAGCCCCGCGCCAACCCTAACCC
>NC_057799.1:178890589-178896843 GCF_018294505.1 Triticum aestivum
CCCGCCTGATCCCGCCGCCCCACCCGCCGGACCCCGCCGCCCCACGCCGGAGGTAGCCGCCGCCCCCGCCGCCGGCTGTTTTCCTCGAGAAAACCGTATGGTTTTTCCGCCGGTTTTTCGTTCGGTTTTGTTAAAAAAAAACCTAGATCTGCTTTTTTCGGTTTTGTTTATTTAGCGGACGTTCGTCCGTATGTTCGTTTTAACGAACGGTTTTCGTTTTTTCACAGACAGCGAACGTTCGTTCGTTAGCGTGTTCGTCCGTATTTCTTTTTCTCGGATTTTCCGCGATTATTTCTGATCGCGATTTCCGATCTGTTTTTCGTTCTAGTATAACTTTTCGCTCGTTTATCGGAATCAGGCGATTCAAGCGCCTAGAGTTTTGTCTCGAAACCCTCTTTCTGTTTAACCAACTCAAACAAGTTTTGCTACTGTAAAATTTGACTTAGGTCCAGATTAGTAAACGAAGCTTGTTTCTTTCGCCGTTTGACTTTCGTTGCTTCGTTTGATTTGATTCTTTTTGCAACCCGGAGTTCTTAAGTTGAACTTTCTGGTTAGATCTCTTATTTGAGTTTTACCTGTGCATTAGACGAGTACTTATTGTATGCTTGTTTGTTTGCGATAGAGTACCCGGAGTGCGCCGCTTGCTACTTAGAATCCCTAGGTTTCACGGATCATCCGCAAGGCAAGTAACACTTTGATCATACCTCTTTTCATACCCAGTTTTATTGCATTAGATCAATCCTCAAACAATTGCATGATTAGGATCTGATTAAATTGTTGGTTGGGAAGTAGGTGATGAGGTAGAACCTATTGCCCTGTTTATTACCAAACCCTTGGGAGTTACTTCTACGTTTGCTTATATTGGTATGCTATGCTAGTAGACGTGGATTGGGTGAGTGTATCCATGATAGATGTGAGATTGTTAATTAATGGTTCAATTTAAGGTGGCTACTTAAACACACATCTGGGTGGATTGAGGCACCTCGGTATTCCAGCGATTGCCTGTTTTTTTTAGACTGCCACCCAGGCTCAAAGGGATCATGAGATTATTCATGCTAGAAACTTCCGTGTACAGCCACAAGCTATTATGGGCTCTAGCATAGTTGATTAAGTTGTGTGAACTCTTACAGTGGTAGACTAGCAGATGTAGGGGTTGTAGGTGGTACTGTCAACCCGATCGTAAGGTGAAAACGCTTCTGAAAGACTATGTCTCGGTCATCCGTTTCTCAAACATCATGTAGTGCGAGAATCCCAACGGAGGAGATCGAGTCTTGTGGGGAAAAGTGCGCAAACCTCTGCAGAGTGTATAAACTAATCATGGTTAGCCGTGTCCCCGGTTATGGACAACTTGAGTATCTAGTACTTGGATTATCATGTGAATCTCATCATGTTACTTTAATTAATTTTGTTGGGATTAATGTTGAAACTTAATTGGGATTGAGATGGTGTCACCCATTCTCAATGTTTAACAACCACCATGATAGTTAAATAAAATTTATTCCTTTGCAGTAGGGAAAAATTGGCTTTTCGCAAAACTGTAACCATATAGCTTTCCACCAGCCAAATATGCATGTAGTATAGCATTATTCTGTTCATTACTCTCTATTTGTTACATTGCCAGCATATTCCATGTGCTGACCCATTTTCGGGCTGCAACGTTTCATGTTGCAGACTTTTCAGACGACGAGTAAGGTGCCTTAGGTCATGGTTCTATACTCAGTTATGCCGTTGGAGTTGATGGACTCGCTTATCTTCCAAGTCTTCCGCTGTTATCGTTTTTAGATGGCCTTAAGCCATATTTATTGCATTAAGTTCTCTTTTGAGACATTCAATGTAATAAGTGTGTGATTGCTACTCTGTTATAAATCCTTCGAGTACTGTGCGTGTTGGCATTACTGATCCAGGCATGACACTAATGCACAGAGACTTGACCGTCTGAGGTCTGGTCGCTACAGTGCATAATAAGTCATCTTGCATGCCGGGCTAGGTATAGTCTCAAGTCATTAAAAACATACACGCCCCACACATGTTCATATTTCAAGGTGCACTAAATTATTGCATGCGATGATTAAGGCTGGCCATAATGGTGGTATCTTAGCTGGTATCATGCACACGGGAATAGCAAACATGCTGATGTGGCAAAGAATTAAAGAAGAGAGGGGGTTAGAGTAACTAGTGTTCATGCATGCATTGGTAAACACATTTTTTTGTGAAGAACGACAGCACTAGTTGAGTACTTTTGCAGACTTCAATAACTATTCCACCGCGTCTACTATCTTGCTAAGAGTAGGTGAAATTTTTGAATCCAGCCCTTTAAACTAGAAGGGAGGTAGTGGTACTCTAAGGCTGGTCATAGTGGGGAGTAACTTAGACTAGTAACATGCATATGTTACTAGTCTATGTTACTACCTCTATAGTGCATAGTATCATAGATTAGTATCATAGGTGGTCTCATTTATTGCCATGCATAACACATAGTAGCATCACATTTATTATGTTACGATATCTACCTATATTACTATAACCATCTCTCTCTTCTTTAATTGCCTACCACATTAGCATGTTTGCGAGTCCCAAGTGCATGATACTACTTATGTTACCCCCACTATGGCCAGCCTAATTGCTAACCTTGTTGTGATGACAAGATAGGACATGGCACGCACCTGGACGGAGGAACTAGTCTGCATTGTGCATTTAAGTTTTGTCTGAAGTCAATGTACCTCTACTTTCACCAGCCTTATAGAAAAATGTGTCAACATTCACAATGTCAAATCAATATTTTTACACTCATTATGAAACGTAGTTCTTATACTCATTATAATCAGTATTGTAGATATTGATATTTTTAGTATAAATTTGGTCGTGGGATTTCATTGATTGTAACGCCCACGATGCGGCTATATCTCCCACGCGTCGAGGCACGACTTAGAGGCATAACCGCATTGTGGTTTTGTTGCAAGAAGGGTCATCTTCACACAATCCCATGTAATGAACAAGAATGGGATAAAGAGTTGGCTTACAATCGCCACTTCACACAATACATAAATATAATTCATACATCATCCAAAGTACACACATAGACCGACTACGGTCAAGATCCAAATGAAAATAAGATAACCCCAAATGCTAGATCCCCGATCGTCCCAACTGGGCTCCACTACTGATCATCAGGAAAAGACACATAGTAACGACCACGTTCCTCATCGAACTCCCACTTGAGATCGATCCCATCATCTGCACTGGCATCGTCGGCACCTGCAACTGTTTTGGTAGAATCTGTGAGTCACGAGGACTCAGCAATCTCACACCCGTGAGATCAAGACTATTTAAGCTTATAGGAAAGGAAGGTGTAATGAGGTGGAGCTGCAGCGGCAATAAGCATATATGGTGGCTAACACACGCAAAAGAGAGCGAGAAGAGAAGCAACGGAACGGTCGTCATCTAGCAATGACCAAGAAGTGATCCTGAACTCCGACTTACGTCATTCATAACTCAAACCGTGTTCACTTCCCGGACTCCGCCGAGAAGACACCATCACGGCTACACACACAGTTGATGTATTTTAATTGGATCAAGTGGCAAGTTCTCTACAACCGGACATTAACAAATTCCCATCTGCCGCATAACCGCGGGCACGGCTTTCGAAAGATAATACCCTGCAGGGGTGTCCCAACTTAGCCCATCATAAGCTCTCATGGTCAATGAAGGATAAACCTTCTCCCGGAAATACCCGATCAGTCTCGGAATCCCGGTTTACAAGACATTTCGACAATGGTAAAACAAGACCAGCAAAGCCACCCGAATGTGCCGACAAATCCCGATAGGAGCTGCACATATCTCGTTCTCAGGGCACACCGAATTGTCCAAGCTTCCGGTAGGCCAGCCCAGAGTTGCCCCTGGTGGCCACCGGCGACTGACAGATTGGACCAATACTCAGAGGAGCACTGGCCCGGGGGTTTAAATAAAGATGACCCTCGGGCTCGCGAAAACCGGGGGGAAAAGGCTTAGGTGGCAAATGGTAAAACCAAAGTTGGGCCTTGCTGGAGGAGTTTTATTCAAGGAGAACTGTCAAGGGGGTCCCATAAATCACCCGACCGCGTAAGGAACGCAAACTCAAGGAACATAATACCGGTATGACAGAAACTAGGGAGGCAAGAGTGGAACAAAACACCAGGCATAAGGCCGAGCCTTCCACCCTTTACCAAATATATAGATGCATTAATTAAATAAGAGATATTGTGATATCCCAACATATCGATGTTCCAACATGGAACAAACTTCAACTTCACCTGCAACTAGCAACGCTATAAGAAGGGCTGAGCAAAAGCGGTAACTTAGCCAAACAACGGTTTGCTAGGAAAGGATGGTTAGAGGCTGACATGGCAATATGGGAGGCATGATAAAGCAAGTGGTAGGTAGCACAGCATGGCAATAGAACGAACAACTAGCAAAACAAAGATAGAAGTGATATCGAGGGGTGGTCATCTTGCCTGCAAGGTTCTCAGAGTTGTCGAAAGCTTGATCCTCGGAAGCGTACTCAACAGGTTCCTCATTCACGAACTCGTCTCCCGGCTCTACCCAAACAAGAACACAAGCAAACGAAACCACAATCAATCATGAGAAATTCACAAGCAACATGATGCAAAACATGAATGATATGCAAGATATGATATATGATGCATATGCGTGCTCCGGAAGGAGAATGATGAACAAGACAGTAACTTGGCAAACCAAGCATGCCACTGAAAAGATGAGATGATTTCGGTCGAAATCGATATAAAGATCACCGGAAACGGATGCACGGTTTGCAAATGGCAAGCAAAACAAGAATGACACGAATCTGCGATTAACAGCATGATAGCACTTAAAATGCAACAAGTAACAATGCTACAGCACTCAAACATAGCAACAAAGCATATGGCAGCAATCTACAGAAGATGCTTGACAAAATATGAACACTGAGCTACGTCTAGTTCACAAGATAACAAGCTCAAACAAGCATGGCAAAAGTGCAAAAGATAACAGGTTCACAGACTTGATGAAATTACTGGACATGGCAGAAAACGACATCAGGTAGCAATGTTCAGAGCACAAAACCAACATGCTACAGTAACTTAACATGGCAAAACAAGGCATGACAGTATTCTACTAAATGCATATGACAAAAGTCCCTTACTGACCATAAGCCAAAAAGGACCAGAAGAGATGGCAAGCATGTAAACATAGCAAGTTTCGTTAATAGGTTTCAGACTTAGCAGAAAACAGAGCATGGCAGAAACAATAATATGAAGGCATCTTGGTGAGCTTGATGCACTCACCACAAGGCAATGCATGACAAAACAAGCATACTTACAGCAAGATGGCATGTTTATGAGGCTAACCATGGTAAGATCAAATACATAGCATGTATGGATCAACTACAACAAGCTCGGAAAAACTGAATATCATGTTAAGAATCTGCCAGAAATATTTTATAGCAAAAGTAGAGCAAGATTGAGTCATGATATAGCACTCCATAATTGCAAACAAGGGCAGAAATGGATCAATTACAACTATATCTACAAAACATCCTTACTGAGCGTCTCCAAAATATGCATGGATCTCTCTGTAGCATCAAGTTTACATGGCAACAAAATAACAGCAGACAAAGACTTGGAGAAATCAAAGTCCCTGAAATCAGAAACATTACGGAGCCTAGTTTGCATGCTTGTGCTAGTCAGCACAGAGATCACAAAAATACATGTCATACACCACTGGAAAGATGGCATGGCATACAACAAAACACATGTAGAGCACATGCCCATAATATGCACAAATTAAATGATACAAAAATAACAAATCTCCAAGTTCTGCTAAGAACCAGCAGATAACAGCAACTAGCACTCTTTCACCAGAGATTTGGGCATCAAGATAGCCTCTAATGAACATGGTGCAATTGAACAAAATGTAGAGCATCACGAGGCGAACATTCGGATATATTACACGCGCGAAACGGAGCTATATACATAGAGTTACGATGCTATGAACATGGGCATGCGATGTAAAATAAAATGACTTAGAGGAATTTCGGGATCAGGAAAAGTCAACCGTGCTGGTACTGTCGATCCAGATCTGGCCGGGGCCGCCGGAGTTGGAGCTCGCCGGAGCTGCGGGGAGGCGACAGCGAGGGAGAGGACGGTGAGGAGGAGGCGGGCGGTGACCGGCGGAGGAGGGAGGCGCCGGACGGGGAGGGGCACCGGGCGGCGGGGCGGCAT